>NC_139222.1:229644077-229667525 GCF_055691185.1 Crinia signifera
TTACCTGTTTGTGTGTGTCAGCATCTTTTTGCTTGTGTCAACATCTTTGTGTTGGCATTTGTGTATGTCAGCATATGTGTGTTTTATAGGGTTACCACCTAGTCCCTTTAATTCCGGACACATGTTAATTACACAGGTTCTGTGGCAGTTTAAAATCAGGTGAAGTGGAGTCTTGAAGTCAGCCAGCCACAGAACCTGTGTAATTAATATGTGTCCGGAATTAAAGGGACTAGGTGGTAACCCTAGTGTTTTAGCATCCTTTTGTGTCACTGTGTGTGTCAGCATCTGTCTGTCAGTGTGTCAACCTCCTAGACACAGTACCATCCCCCAACCCAGAGTCATACATTATGCACGCCAATTTTTTTTTTTCTATCATTTTTTATTTGTCCTGTTTGGCCTAGTTTTTTATGTCCTGTGGGGGCCACTGTGTTTTTATTGTTCTTTGTAGTGGCCACCCTTGACTGACCCCACCCCCTCAACTGACCCCGCCCCTATTAGGGCTGCATCCATCATTTTCCCGGGCTGGTTTTCTTTCCCAATCTGCCCCTGCAAGAAGCTAACAACCTAGTGCAGGATGAGAAAAGAAGTCGTTTTCCCTGACTAATATTATTTGATGGAGAAATAGTGACTGTAATAAGCAATAAGGTGTAAATACTTTATACAGTGAGTTACATGATTAGGTAAAGGATATGCAGAAAAGCGGAGTGAGGATAAATACAGTGCTGTTACAGTGTTGTTACAAAGGGCTGGATGTATTAATATACATCGCAGTCCTTCGCCGTCTGGCCGCCGCGATGCCAGCGCATATGTACTAACATGCGGCTGGCATCGCGGTGTGGTGACGGAGGCCCCCCACAATACCTGTATTGTGGTGTGCGGGGGTCTCTGTCACCTCCTGGGCGCCTCCTTCTCCCCTCACGCCGGGGACAGCTAAGCAGGCTGTCCCCGGCGCCTCCTTCCCCCTGCAGCCGGAAGGACGTCCAGCTGCTTTACTAGGGGGAGGAAGGGTTTACCTTCCAGGTCCAGGAGGACCTGATGCAAGGTAAGCCAGAGGGAGGGGGAGAGGGGGTCGGCGGAGGCGTCGGGCGGTGATAGAAGTCCATAGGCTTCAATAGGGTATCGCCCAAAGGTGGCAATACCCTGGCCTTCGGTAATGTGGCGGCGGGGTTTTAGTACATATGAAAATGTGGTAAAACTGGGGTTTTGTAGGGGCCATCCATGCCAGATCCCTCAAACAGCGCTGCGGTAAGAAGCCCATAGGCTTCTGCAGGGAATCGCCAGCTTTTGCTGGCGATTCCTGCCACTGCGGAGGGGGGATAGAGCATACAGAAATGCGGTAAAAACCCAGATAACAGGGTTTTTACCGCATTTCTGTCTTTGAGAATCGCCCCCAAAGTGAGAAAGCCAGCAATTATTACCTGATTCACCTTCACTTGTGGATTACAAATAAGCCCACTGTCAGGATACTCAGTGCGGGACTCCAATCTACAATAGTTAATTGAATAATAGTTTACAGCTGCAGCAGCTATATTATTGCGCAATAATAAAATACTATTTTAGCATATAATAGTGATAATATTGTCATTTTGATGTCATGTGAAAATGGTAACAATATCTATGTTGTATATCTATATATAAATATCTTGTTTGTTATTAGATAAGCTACAAGTTTGCAAGTAAATCCAGATTTGTTACAGGCAGCCTGAAGAAAGAAACCCTCTGGGACGAGACGCTGCTTCGTTCCAGCTCAAGTTTAATAAAATTGTCTTATTTCTGTGTTTTGTGTCCGGCGTAATCGTAACTATCTTTGTTACTTTATTAATGTAATGTTTATTGCATATACCTTTTAGTGTTTTAACTTGTAAAATAAAATACATGATATATAAAATAAAGAAACATTGCCATGGACATTGCTACAGTAAATACACTTACCTGCAAGAAGAAAGGAAAAGGGAATTAATGATATACTTTCCGGTTCATTACACTTATTTGGTTTCATTAATGGTTTAAAGAAACTATCATTTGAAATTTTAAGAAACATTGAAATCACAGTCTTCCAATGGTTCTGTTGTTTTACATTTTTTTTAAGGTGACAGCATGCGTTGCTACCGGCCCAGGATCGGATTATTTCGAAAGCACAAAAATAATTGGAGAGCAAATATTTGAGAAGGCCAAGGTAAGCTGCAATGTACCATATCTGTTGAAATGACATGACTTTAAGCTGAACTGGAAAATAGAATAGACTTGGGATGCTTTTGGTTCTGTCATTTAAAGTGGATTTAAAGGGGGAAATTTACTAAAGGAAATTTGTAAAAAAAAATAGGTGTATTTGTATCCAGATGTGCTATCTTGATGTGCTATCAATACGAATACGAATTGCCATATTTTCGGGATAGTAAATGTCAAAAATAAGTGTATTTCTGGATAGAAATACACCTATTTTTTTTACAAATTTCCTTTAGTAAATTTCCCCCAAAGTGTCAAACAAATTTTGAGAACTATTTTGGAAGTCACATGATGTTGTGTTCAGGGTGTACCTGTACCTACCAAATTGGATCCTGTGAATGTATTATGGAGGGACAGTATCAGATATCTTTATATCTGCCATGGTCCCTCCATATTGAACAGCAGCCACATCCCCCATTGGTTTTTATAATGGCTTTAAAGCTGTCCGATTTAACAAGCTACTCTGGTCAAGGCAATTGAGGAAGATGGCATTAGCTGATGTAGCATAGAGGTTACGTCTGTACAGTAGCTTATAGGGAAACATCTCAGCAATGGCTGCCACACATATGTATTCAGCAGTCATACCAGGGGCAGATAAAGAGGCAATTTATGAAACCTTATAAAGTGTAAAGTGGAAATGTTGGCCATAGCAACCAATCAGCTTATATCTCTCATTTTATAGAATGTTCTTGACAAATGCTAGCAAGAATCTGTTTGGTTTGTAGTATATAGGCAAATATTCTCTCTTTTTTCCACTGTTTAGAAGGTTTGATACATTTTCGTATAAGTCTCTAAAATGGGAAAAGACTAAGATTTTTAAAAATGAAAAGTGGAAGTGTTTCCTGTAGCAACCAGCCATCACTCAGAGTCTAGCTATAATTTCTTTATTGCAATCTAGAACATGATATCTATTATCTGGTTGCTATGGGTGACTTCATCACTTGCCTGTTTTTAAAGCTTATGTAAAGCTACCACCTGCCTTCTTTTACAACAGCTCATTAAGAGCTCAGGACCCGAGTTTTTCCTACAGTCACTGTCACTTATTATCTTGTTTCTCTGCACATATGCACTGTTTAATATGACACTTTGTTTTGCAATAAAAGGATTTCTACAATTCGGCATCCAGGGAAATGTTGGGTACTGTGGATTCTGCTCACCAGTGGGTAGACATGAGTAATGTCACTGTGAAGCTTAATGACACATACAATGTAAGTATGCATAAACACTAAGCATCAGAATGTCTTATTACCTTGTTTCAAAATAGTTCATATTTCTTCTGTTCACATTTGCCTTCTATGTCTAGCATCACACATACACTGCATAGTAATTTAAATGCACACCTTGGGTGAGATTTAATAGGATGCGATTTTCCCGAATTTAAAAATTGCATCAAATCGCACATGTAAAAGATACCTCCCTGGCGGTCACATGACAGAAGAAGGCAGGGGAAGGAGTTTTATGCTCTGACCTATCCACAGTCTCCCTACAGACTAGATCATAGTTCACAGGTTCTCAAAGTCGGTCCTCAGGACCCCACACAGTGCAATGTTTGCAGGTCTCCTCACAGAATCAAGTGAAATCATTATCTCCACGTGTGGATCTTTTAAAATCTGTCAGTCAGTAATAGGTGCACCTGTATGGTGACCCGTGTGGGGTCCTGGGGATCGAGTTTGAGAAACACTGTCCTAGTTCCTGTGACTGTAGCTGCCATTATAGTCACCTGCCACTTGTCAAACTACAAATTATTAATAGTAGCATTAGAAGAGGAACTCCAGGTAATAGCTCATGTAAAAGAAACACACCACATGTTTACAGGTGATTGGGCCTTTAATTGTATTAACTATTAATGAAATTATAAAATATCTGTAAATAATACTTTGAAGCAATGACTTATCCTTTACTGTAGAATAAAAAATGAACCTTGGATTTCCTCAGTGTATTACAGTAGCCTTAGAATTTGCTCTGATAATTACCTCTAATTGCTGTCATTATGTTATTACAGTAGAGCTTTCATGTGTCCTCATATCACTAGGCCAGACCCTTTTGTTCCCTGACAAGAAATCTTCAACTTTCTGTGATTCAGTCAAACTCCTACTACACCTACTGTATCCTGGTTTCCTATTAATAAATGATGGAAATAATGTCTGCTCTTACACGTGCACCTTGGATTACTCGCACATGATGCTTCTGCAAATTAGGGGATATATTTACAGTATACTGTACTGTAACTTTCAGAGGATATAAGAAATCATTGAGGTGAAGGAGAGATAATACCAGGTTTGTTAGGTACATTGTGTTTCCCCAAAGATAAAGGACGGACAGGCTGCACTGAGATCTGTTATTGATGATGCCACTTGCCCTGCTCCATTATGATAGACCATCTGATTTTCAGACATGGGCACTAAGGGTACATGTTCCAAAATTGTAGTAATGATCTTTATGGACTATTTAATAAATGCATCACATTTACATTTTAGTTAAAGGCAGCTGTAATTGATGGTATTCGATATATGAAATCTGGACAAGCAGTTGGCTATTAAACCTAAGGGGATATTTATCAATGCTTGGTGCCAGATGTACTGTATCAAGCTTCAAACAGTGATGAAATGGAGAGTGATAAACAGCCAGCCAATCAGCCCCTAACAGCCATGTTACAGGCTAGGGTTGAAAAATAACATTAAGGAGCTGATTTGCTAGTTGTTTATCACTCTCCACTTTATCAATAGTGGAGAGAGGTTTAGGGGCAGATGTACTAATCCTTAGGGCCAGAAGTATCAAGCCTTGAAATGTGATACATGGAGAGAAATAAACAACCAGGCAAACAGCTCCTAACTATCATTTCAACCCCCTCCTGTAACATGACAGTTGGGAGCTGATTGGCTGGTGCTATAAAGTGGAGAGAGGTTTGAGGCAGATGTACTAATCCTTAGTGCCAGATGGTATCAAGCCTTAAAATTGATAAAATGGAGATCGATTAACCAGCAGCCAATCAGCTCCTAACTTGCATTTTTTAAAACCCTGCCTGTAACATAGCAGTTAGGAGCTGATTGGTTAGTTCTTTATCTCTCTTTAATTCTGTGTACACATGGTGAGATATTCCTTTTGATATTCCTTTCAAAATATATATATATTTGAAATCGAACAATTTTCAGCTGCATTCGATCTCGTTTCGATGCCGATCCACACTCCACACACCTTAAGATTTGATAAATATCCCATAGTCTTAAATTAACATATAAATGTGCAATTAATATAAATAGTATGCATATTTAGAAGAAGGCTATAGGGAACATTTTAGACAGTTTGCACATAATTGTCAGTGATTTCCTGTGGTTTATATATTACCTTTCCTTAGGCAACAACCTGCAAACCTGCCCTTGGATACAGCTTTGCAGCTGGAACAATCGATGGCCCTGGACTAATCAATTTTACCCATGGTGAGCATTTCCATTAAGCTCTTCTATAATATCTCCGTCCATTCCCTTCCTTATAGTGTAGACAAAAAAGTGGAACTCAAAGAATGATAACGTATCCTGAGAAGACATTAATATTCTATGGAGCCCAAACAAGTATCTAGATCAGTGGTTCTCAACCTTGGTCCTCAGGACCCCCCGAACAGTGCACATTTTCCAGGTCACCCAGCAGGTGCACAGGTGCACTCATTATTCACTGACACATTTGAAAAGTTCCACAGGTGGAGCTAATTAATTCATGTGTGATTCAGTGTGGAGAACTGGAAAACGTGAACTGTTGGGGGGGGGGTCCTGAGGACCGATGTTGAGAACCACTGTTCTAGATTGTGTTTCTGCACATTCCAGCTCACAATGGCCGTGATACTGGTAGACTTGGTGAGCTGTCAAGCTCACAGCTTACCGAGTTCCAGATGGTCTGCCCTGCCGCCTCGCTGATTTGCCGCTGCCGTATCCCCTCGCAGTTATGTGCAGCCATGTGTCACGAAGACACATCCCTTCGCATGTCCCGCTGGTGGAGAAACCATTAGACGATCGCCGACCATCTAATGATTACTTCAGGCCACGCAAATATAAGTTAGTGGAGACTGACTTATATTTGTGGCCATTTTGCCGAAGACAGGGCGAGCTGCTGATGCCCACGGCACACCTCCTCCTGCTCAAATTCCCATGGGAACACCCAGTGTTTTCATGGGGACGTCTATGAAACGCTGGGCTTTCCCATGAGGGACACCCAGGCCTGCCACCGCACGCCCCCAACCCGCACTGCCCCTTGCGAATGGTCTGGTGACTATTCGCTGAGTCTGTTCGCCCACGGACCCTGCACATGTGCTTCAAACATTATGGGCATATGCAGAAAGAAAACATCGCTCCCCGTGGGAACATGTGAACTAGAATGCTCCCCATTATTATGTCATTTATATAGATTTTACACATTTACCGTTTATTTATTTTAGCAATATATTATCCACTATATTACTGCTAAATAAGTATGTGTATTAAAATGTATTACAAAAACAATAGTATTTTTGAATGAAATAGAAATAGTGGTGCTATAAGTTACAAGGGAACCAGGTTTTCCTAATAAGTTATAATAGGGACAGAAATCCAACGTATTTCGGCTAATACCAAGAACATTCCTTTTTGGGCCCTTCTGTCGTAGTGAACTGACACTTGTAGAAATAGTACACTGACAGTTATGCTGTCATTAGGTCAATATGTTAACCACTATTTGCCGACAGGCAGAAGGCTGACGCATGAAAAAGGTCAACGTGCGTTAGGTTGACATGGTCAAAATTTCGACATGGAAAAGAAGGGTGACGTGAGTTTTTCATTATTTTTTTTTTAAACCGACCTTTTTCATGTCAACATTTTGCTTGTGCCGGCCTTTTGACCATGCCGACCTAATGCATGTTGACTTTTTCTTGTGTTTACTTTCTGCCTATCGACCAATAGTGGTTGACCTTTTGACTATCCACCAAGACACTGTTGAACTAATGATCCACACCCCACTGACTTGTTATTCTCGAACAATGGCACTGATGTACAAGGTGGCATTATATGGTCTTATACTTAATGTACTGTACATATGTGCTCACAAGTCATTCAGAATAATATATCCTGAAGAAAAGTGCTAACATTAGAGCCCGTGCTACTACAGTATATGCTGGAGGGTAGAATCTAGCATTCATCGATTTTGACTTTTGTTAACAGGAATGACTGAGGGAGATCCATTCTGGGATGCTATTCGAGATGCACTTCTCGGAGTTCCATCAAATGAAACTAAAGAATGTCACCAGCCTAAACCCATCCTACTGAACACAGGCGAGGTGAGCACACACCATTCTTTTTATATTGAAGTAAAACAGGTAACCCTGGTGACCAGATCTCACTTTATTTACATAGATTTGAATGGAAATGCCTTTGAGGCTCTGGGCCAGATTCTCTAAACTTCAAAAGTGATAACATGGAGAGTGATAAACAGCCAGCCAATCAGCTCCTGTATGACATTTTTTAAACACAGTCTGTGACATGACAGGTAGGAGCTGATTGGCTGGCTTTTTATTACTCTCCATTTTATCACTGTTGAAGCTTAGAGAATTTATCCCTCTGTGTGATAGGGATAGATGTTCTACCTGAAGGTATAAGAAAGATTCTGCAGGATCATTGTATCGGTGCTGAGTTGTTGGGTTGGAGATGGGAACAGTTACCCTTTATTAGACCACATTAAAAAAAGTTATGAGTGGATAGGTATCAAAATAGGAAAAAAGAAAGAATAGGGGCTGCGCTTTGCAGAATAGTACAAAATTTATTAAAACATAAAAATAAATGTAAGCATAAAACTTTTTACATTACAATCAATGCTGGGTGGCCACTTTGACAAACAAGACAGACACACATATAACAATGAATGCTCTTTCTTATTTAGACTTTGTTAGTGTGGATGGTATCTTACATCTATCATGTTAGTCCATTAGTGAACCGGTTTTAGTATGATGTTAATCGTTTCCACAGCTGTTTAGAAATTAAATGTCCCCCACTCATGTGCACATGTATTAGTGGTTTGTAACTCACATTTGTGATTTTTGAGTTGCTGACACGTGGGGATCCGGCTCTGATGCCTGGGAGTTGAAGCGACCAATATTTCAGCAGTTCACTGCGGTCCTTTGTAAAGTGTTCGTCTCCCCTCAGGCTTGTCTCCAGTAGCCACCAGATGTCCCTGTCGCCCTCTACGCGTTTCTCCGCCTTCTAACGTCAGCGGCTTCCTCAGGAGGTGTATGCAGCTTTTCCCATAGATCTCCCCTTTTATTTGGACGGCTTCCGGTCAGCGCACGCGCGCTGTTTCCTGATTCAAGCCTCTTTCTGATCTGTACGTCCGCACTGTTGTGCGTGTCACGTCACGTTTACACCCGCTCTCGCGAGCTCTGGGGCAATCTCATCTATACAAATGTATTGCCACGCATATTATCTCGCGGCTTTTCGCGTGATCTTTATACCAGCTGGTTTTGTGCGTGTCATTTAAGGTATAAGGAAAAGGTATAGGTTTAAATTATAATTTTGTTATGTATTATTATCAATATTTTTGTCTAGATACCCATTGTAAAACGAAAATAGACCTGTACCAACCAGGACCACTTATGAATAATTTCCTAGAACCTGAATTTAAGTTTGGACGTAATTAACACCTGCATCTATGAAATTTAGGACTAAGTCTATGAAAGGAATTGATGCCCTCGGCATCTAGAGAATACAAATGTATGTTATAATATGTATATATAGTGATAACTCTCCCAGTATTGATTTAGAATTATTTGAAAAAGTGGATGAAATAGTATAAAGAGGGAAAAGAGGTTTTAATTAGACTCTATATATATGATAAATCATGAGATAGGCTGTGTAGAAATGTATGTACATAATATCTTACGAAAGAATTTGGAATAAAGGAGATAGAAAGAGATACTTTAGGCTTTACTATACATTAGATACATTATATGTATGTAGATTTATGAATTATATTGTTTATATATTTTTATAGAATATTATGAGAGATTTTTTAAATGAGTTCGCATACCTTGCTCAAAAAAAAGAGAATAAGATTAAGATCAAAATCAAATGTATTATTATGTGTTTATATGTTGTCCTGTTTGTTATATGTTGTGCTCCCAAATACGCTCAATAAAAGCTATAACTGTCCACATATGAAAAGCATGACTGACGATGGTTTGCAGCGTATCGATACGGAGATCTGAGCCACTGGTGCTAAATGATGGACTTCCTATTATGTGGAACGCAAACTGACCAAATGACACGCACGAAACCAGCTGGTATAAAGATCACGCGAAAAGCCGCGAGATAATATGCGTGGCAATACATTTGTATAGATGAGATTCCCCCAGAGCTCGCGAGAGCGGGTGTAAACGTGACGTGACACGCACAACAGTGCGGACGTACAGATCAGAAAGAGGCTTGAATCAGGAAACAGCGCGCGTGCGCTGACCGGAAGCCGTCCAAATAAAAGGGGAGAACTATGGGAAAAGCTGCATACACCTCCTGAGGAAGCCGCTGACGTTAGAAGGCGGAGAAACGCGTAGAGGGCGACAGGGACATCTGGTGGCTACTGGAGACAAGCCTGAGGGGAGACGAACATTTTACAAAGGACCGCAGTGAACTGCTGAAATATTGGTCGCTTCAACTCCCAGGCATCAGAGCCGGATCCCCACGTGTCAGCAAATCAAAAATCACAAATGTGAGTTACAAACCACTAATACATGTGCACATGAGTGGGGGACATTTAATTTCTAAACAGCTGTGGAAACGATTAACATCATACTAAAACCGGTTCACTAATGGACTAACATGATAGATGTAAGATACCATCCACACTAACAAAGTCTAAATAAGAAAGAGCATTCATTGTTATATGTGTGTCTGTCTTGTTTGTCAAAGTGGCCACCCAGCATTGATTGTAATGTAAAAAGTTTTATGCTTACATTTATTTTTATGTTTTAATAAATTTTGTACTATTCTGCAAAGCGCAGCCCCTATTCTTTCTTTTTTCCTATTTTGCATATTTGGAAGGGGTTTGGTAACCCCCCTTTATTGGGAGCTGCTGCAGTGCACAATAGTCAATCAGCGCTCAAACCATTTCTTTTTTCTTGTTTGAGGTATCAAAATAGCAGGATGTCCCATTAGAAGTACTATTTCCCTTGCAGGGCACCTTGTGTGACAGGAGCAGCTTATTTCCACATGTGGGTAATGTAGAAGATTCAGTCCAAGTTTTAGAGCAGGGAAGTTAGATCCAGTCCAGGTTTCCTAAACTGTTGTGATCAAGGTTTGGCTAATTAGCAGCACATATGGCTTCCTGTTATATGTGTGTCAAGGGCAGGAGGTCATTGCTCACAATGCTGAAAAGTGGCTGGGTGATAGGCCGGTAAAATTACATATGTGTAAAACCTTGCAATGCTGTAACCTTGTTTGCTGAGCTGTTAACCTGGTATGCTGTTTACCTGCTACAAAATAAGACCCAGACTATCTATATCCAGTGAATTATCACACTTGATCTCTAGATGGATGAGCAAGTCTTAAGCCCCCATGTACTGTATGGGGGGCCTTTAGACTGCAACAAGCTGTGTGCATTCTGGCTATATAGATCAAGTAGCATCCAGGGGCTGGCTAACAGGGGTTAAGCCCCTGTTAGCCAGATACATTTTATAGTGATATGGTCTGGCAAATTGTGTAATAACAGCTTATATGGATCATCTAATATTAAGGTTATTCTAATACTTAGTGAATTCTTGATATATATATATATATATATATATATATTTTTTTTTTTTTCTTGCAGATGACAAGACCTTTACCATGGCACCCAACAATAGTTGATGTTCAGATGATCACCATTGGATCCTTGGCGATAGTTGCTGTTCCAGGAGAGTTTACGTTAGTAACCAATAGACATTGCTATTTTCAGAACTGCAGAGAAGGCCATTGCACAGAAGTATTCATTTCACAATCTATATGTGCAGTTTAAATAAAAAATAGAAAGTAAATGACAATATTGCCTTAAGACATGAATTATAAAAATAAACACACACACAGAAATGTATAAAAATGGGTGGATAGGGGTATTAGCGACCAATTGTGTCACATAAAATAAGTTTAAATAGTGCAATAAAAAGGACTCCTAATTAATATAAAGGGATCAGATAGCAAATATAAAATTTTAAAGAGGCAATGTACATTTAAATAGCATTAAAAGAGAATATAATAACACGTTTATTTTTAAATATACATAAAAAATTACGACATAAGACATTACAAGGTGTAGTTTATCTTTGTGTGTATGTTGGGAGCAGCAGGGCAGCTCTCCGAGATTATAGCATCCAGCCGTCGCTAGTCCACCGGGAGGCTGCATCTTATCTGGCGTGGACTGGCGGGTCCTGCCCGGTTTCCAGGTTCCGGCAACAAAGACACTGTTATTGGCAGAAGTGGGGTGGGGGGAGCTGCTTCCACCCAGTGATCAGCAAGAACTGACGCTGCAGTGTCGGGAAGCCACCAGGTTGCCTAGCAACGGGGACACCAGAGGCAGGTGGCATTCCCCATTGCCAGATAGTTAATAGTGAGAGTAGGCTCAGGGGGTGTGCAGCAGGGCAGCTGCCCTCCATCCAAGCATTACTTAGGTTTGGGAGCTGATTGGTCGCTTCACTTTTAATACTGCACCAGCTGCACAGGTCCAGTGCTGGTGATAGTTTCTTTCTGCTGGGGAAGAAGTCCTAGCTCTTTGTGCTGAGCGTGATTGCCTCTGCGGAGATCCTGTCATGCGTGACATATTTTCTGCCTATATCAGGTTTTCTCCTATCTTGTTTATTGTCGCTTGTGTCTGTGTTTATGTACCAGTGATTTAGGGTTACCCTGGTATATGGATAACGTTCAGTAGTATACAGGGCAGGACTGGGACCAGAAATCGGCCCTGGCATTTTGAGCACACAGGCCCACTCATAGAGTGTGGGACCCTTTGTGTGGCGAAGCCGCACAGCAAAAGGGGCGTGGCCTCATGGAAAGGAGGCGTGGCATTACAAAAAGATAGATAGAGATAAAGGGATAGAGAGACGCAGGGCGTTAGCAGGGGGTAGAGAGACGCAGGGCATTAGGCAGGGGGTAGAGAGAGACGCAGGGCGTTAGGGAAGGGATAGAGAGACACAGGGCGTTATGGAGGGGATAGAGAGACGCAGGGCGTTAGGGAGGGGATAGAGAGACGCAGGGCATTAGGGAGGGGATAGAGAGACGCAGGGCATTAGCAGGGGTAGAGAGACGAAGGGCGTTAGGGAGGGATAGAGAGACGCAGGGCGTTAGGGAGGGGATAGAGAGATGCAGGGCATTAGGGAGGGGATAGAGAGACGCAGGGCGTTAGGGAGGGATAGAGAGACGCAGGGCGTTAGGGAGGGGATAGATAGATGCAGGGCATTAGGGAGGGGATAGAGAGATGCAGGGCGTTAAGGAGGGGATAGAGAGACGCAGGGCATTAGGGAGGGGATAGAGAGACGCAGGGCATTAGCAGGGGTAGAGAGACGAAGGGCGTTAGGGAGGGATAGAGAGACGCAGGGCGTTAGGGAGGGGATAGAGAGATGCAGGGCATTAGGGAGGGGATAGAGAGACGCAGGGCGTTAGGGAGGGATAGAGAGACGCAGGGCGTTAGGGAGGGGATAGATAGATGCAGGGCATTAGGGAGGGGATAGAGAGATGCAGGGCGTTAAGGAGGGGATAGAGAGATGCAGGGCATTAGGGAGGGGATAGAGAGACGCAGGGCGTTAGGGAGGGGATAGAGAGATGCAGGGCATTAGGGAGGGGATAGAGAGGCACAGGGCGTTATGGAGGGGATAGAGAGACACAGGGCGTTAGGGAGGGGATAGAGAGATGCAGGGCGTTAGGGAGGGGATAGAGAGATGCAGGGCGGTATGGACGGGAGAGAGACACAGAGTGGTAGGGGAGGGAGGTGACAGTGAGATTCCGGGGCGGTAGGGAGAGAGAGATGTAAGGTGGGAAGGAGGGGAAAGAGAGACGCTAGGTGGTATGGAGTGTATATAGAGATGCTAGAAGGTTGGGAGAGAGAAGGTGCCCATACACTAGTAAGATTTATCTTCAGATCTGGCTGGTTGGAACAAAAACATGGTTATGGATGAGTGACAGTTTGTCAGTTTTCCAGCATTTCCAAGCAAATGGTCAACTGTCATATGCTCTCATCCATAACCAGGTTTTTGTTCCAACCAGCCAGATCTGAAGATAAATCTGCATGTGTATAGCCACCTAGACACCAACACCAATAATCACCAAATACATTAATAAAAAATAATTTAAAATTATACATACAAGCAGGGTAAATAGCCATAAATCAAAAAACCTTTCTCACCTCAGAGTGCCTGCAGCTGCTCCTCTGAAACCTTCTGGGGCTGTCAGGCTGCCCCTATACAAAGAGAGAGACTCTCTCTCGTAGCTGACCAGGCTGGAGTTTGTCGGGAGCCTGCAAACCCCCCCCCCCATCCCCCATCAGTGGTCACACACGGGTACCCCCGCCGGCCGCATACCCGACATCAGATCAGCGCCGCGTTCACCCGTAAAAACCTCCCCCACAGGCTGCTGGTATTCATGATCAGACAGCCGGACCGGAGCGCACCACCCGTCTACTACCCATTAACCTGTCCTTTCTGCTATACATATTAGCAGCTTGCTGTGCCTGCGGGTCCCCCCCCCAGCCGCTGCGGCGTCATGAGCACAGGAGGCAGTAGGCTCGCCTCAGCTCAGTGCTGCACTGTTGCTGCTGAAAATCAGCCCACAAGGCCATTGGCCCTTCTAGCATTTGCCAGAAGAGCCAGATGGCCAGTCCGGCCCTGGTAATATATAATCTGTATCTGCGGGTCCTTTGCCCTTACGCATTATTATTATTATTCATACTCAATTCCGGCCTTGCCTCTGCCATCATCCTAGTCTGGCCAATACTACTAACGTATTTGTTCCTCTATCCTCATCTGTCTGTCTTCTGACAATTAGCTCCGGTCACTTGGAGTAAGTGCACACTGGCACCAGCAGCGTAAGTCCTGGTGGCATCCCAGTACTGGTAGGCATATAAAACCTTATGGAAAAGTGGCTATTATAGGCTAGAAGGCTGCTGACGTGCTCTGCAAGTCTTACCCTTGTGTTCACAAGTTACTGAAGATTCGGCTTCAAGTGTTCACATGTCTCTGTGACGTCTGCCCGTTCGGTCACTTCTACCCAATCTCCATAGGTACTTCCTCTAAGAGCAACAGTGTAGGAGATAAATATGGAAAGGCCTTACCCATTTCGTCCATCAAACATCATCAAGGGGTTCAGAGTTCACATGCCATTCCAAACATGGATTCTTAGTTTCCTGAGATACGGCGCAGAATGGGTACTGTCATGTTGTCTTTGATGTACTGCTACCCTGGATTGCATTATTCCACATGATCTCTGCACCCAATATGCTCCCTGAGCACCTTATTTAGGTTCCTTGGACATTGCCAGTACAACCTGTCTCGCCACTAGTTCCTGGTCCCTGGTCAGTAGCTCCATCCCCTGGCTTCACCTGTCTGTCACTCTCTGAGGGGTAAATTTAATTTACTAGAGCTTCTAAAAGGTGAGGTTGCCCATAGAACCCAATCAGATTCTGTCTATCAGTTCTCTATCACATACTAGAAAATGATAGACAGAATCTGATTGGTTACAATTTACTATGGGCAACACCACCTCTTTTCAATTTTAGAAGCCTTAGTAGATTTACCCCTGAGTGTATTCAGCATTGTGCTAGTGCTCGCCCTTTCTATACACCAGTGAGCTTCTACCCGCACTATACCAAGACCTGCTGGAAGCTGTTTTGTTTTAATTGTTTAGCACATTCTGAACCAACATCCTACAACTCATACTTACCTACCATCCAGGTAGGTAAGAATGGCTGGGAGGGTCCTGAAAGGTCCCCCTACTGGTACCCCAGAAGGGTGGGCAATCCTTCTGCATTCAGCAGGGTCTTCACATTCTCCCTGCATCTTCTTACGTTTGCCGGTCAAATACCGGTATTCGTGGGTGTACACAGAGCCACCCCCTGGCACACTTTGTCTTGCCCGCATTTGCATGAGAACACCCAGCCATGAAACGTTGGGCTTTTCCATGAGATAGCACCATTACCGCCCCCCCCCCTTCTGCCCCTTCCCTCCCCGCTACGAACTGCCCGGTGAGGCGTCCGCAGTTGGGGTTTGCACATGCACACAAATGTGAATGCGCAAACCCCGACCATCGGGGCAGGGGCCAATTTCGGTTTACTGCGAGTGAACCAGATTCGGCCCGATTGTTTGTGAACTGTTATTTGCATTACTGGACACGTCTTTATTTTCTCAATTCCCATTCCCCCTGTAATGTACAGTAAGCATAGGACAATTTACAGTATAGTAGCAATAGTGTAACTACAGGGCACAACCACTCGCTACTTGTCTCTTCTTTCTGTCCTTTGGGTAATCATGGCACTTGCTGGCTGAATCATGTGACCGTCATGTAATGAAGAAATGCACTGTTTTGTTGTGTACTTGGTCCGATAGAAAATCAGCAACTTGAGAAAGACGAATGAGAGACAATAGTTCTGACTGCTCATGTATTAAACAATGACCAGCACTACTGCAGTGAGGGATAGTCCTAAAGCAGAACATGGGGTAACCACTAGCCTTCCCTTGCAGTACATTGCCCAAATTGTATCTGATTCAATCGATTTGTGCTTCATGTTTTATCAGGACCATGTCTGGAAGGAGGTTGAGAGATGCAGTCAGAAAGGTAATCGCCTTTTTTCTCTTCAACAAATGAATGTCTTGTCAACATGGACCCAGTCCCAGTGTTATTATGATGTTTAATTACGGTTTGATGGCCAGAGGTACTATGCTTTGAAATATGATAAAATGGAGAGTGATAAACCACCAACCAATGAGCTCCTACTTGTTCTTTTTCAAATACAGCCTGTATAATGACAGTTAGGAGCTGGTTGGCTGGTGATTTATCACTCTCCATTTTATCACTTTTCAATCTTAGTACATCCGGCCCATAATCCTGTCTGTTAACTGTAACTAGTCACTCCTGCATGGATGCCCTGTCCATTTGCTCAGCATAGCTGCAGAAGATCAAGACTTATTATGGAAGCCCATAGCAACCAATCAGATTCTATCTATTATCTTCTAGAAGGTACTGAATAAGTAATAAGTAGAATTCATTGGTTGTCCTCCTGTCTTCAACTCCCATCTTAGTACATGTACCCCTTACTGATGGGCAAGGTGCCTCACTTCAGCACTGCTGTTGTACACTGTCCTAGTCCACATGGATGGTAAAGTAGGATTTTTTAAAAAAATTGTATAAAATCATGTGCTGTGTCGACCATTATAATGTCAAACATTTGAACATGTTGACCTAATACATGTCGACCATTAGTCGTCGACCTCTTCATTGACTGTTGACCTTATTACTGTCGATCTTAAGTCCAGATACCAGCCATGAGGACTGTATTCTCTGGCACACCTCCCAACTGTCCCAATTTTCACGGGAGAGTCCCTTTTTATGGGACTGTCCCGTATCCCACTTGCAGCTGGTAGTGTCCCGTGGTTGGAGGGGGCAATTGGGAGTCCCACCTGCAGCCTGCTCATCGCTGTTCTGCTGAGCAGAGCAGTGTGGAATAGACACGGTGTGCTTGTGCACAGAGTCTATTCAAAGAGACAGAGGTGCTGGGGGCATGGCCAGCGCTCACAGAGAGCTGGCCATGCCCCAACAATGACAAAAATGGGGACATGGCTTTGTGAGGGGTGGTGTGCCTTGATCGCAGGCCACACCCCCAAATTGTGGGCACACGTAGATGTCCCTCCTTCACTCTAAAGTTTGAAGGCACAGTATGCTATGGATCAGTTTGTGCCTGGCTCAGGAACCATACCTGTCATACTGAGAGTGGTCATTGATGGTCGGAGGTATATTGCACAAGCTCTTGCTCTATTGTATCTCTTGTGAGTTTTATTTTTAGGTGAAAAGTATGTCTATTAAAACTATATATGTTATCATTTATTCAAGGCATTTTCAAGTTTTTGGTTAATATGGTTGTCTTACCACAAGTCGTCCTGAAGTGATTATAGTACCGTCTGATATTTCTTCAACTTAGTTACTAATAAGTCTGCTCACTTGCCATGTGCCTTGTTTTCTTAGGAACTGGATCCATCTGACACCAAGAACATTGATGTGGTTATTTCAGGGCTGAGTAATGTATATACACATTACATTACTACTTATGAAGAATATCAGGTGAACTAATCAGTGAAGTCTAGAAGGGGAATGGCTTTTAACTTGGAAATGTAATATAAATGTTGTACTATGTTCGACCTTTTAAAATGAGAACAGCATGGACCTGAATGTGATGCAGTGCACTAGAATAATGCACAGGTTCAGGGGCCTAAGTTCATCGACTGCAAGTTGCCCGTAGGCAGGTTGAGTTTTGGTGCTCTCCACCCCAAATATGTTGTGTGTCATTATTCACATGTGAGTATCATCTCAGAGTCCAGCAGCATTGCTTGCTGCAGTGCAGGCTGAGTGGTACCAGGCAGGAGCCATCTTGTCCCATATGTTAGTAGGGTTCTGTCCTGGTATACAGCCAATTAACTACAGGTGTACCGCAGAGCTCCATTGCAAAAGCAGTGGTCTAACTTGGATCCCACTGAACCACACAGGTGCTGCTTTACATGTAGGTGCCCCTTCAGGGCTTTGGGCCCGGAGGCTGGAGCCTCCATTGCCTCTGGGAGTTACACCCTTGCACATGTTCTCAAACAAGAAAGTCCCACACTTGGTGATATAATGAACAATATATAAAAAATTCAAATAATCCAGGAAACTTTTAAACTGTCCATTAATCTGCTGGTTGAAACAGGTTCTAAAGGGTTCTTTGCCCAAAATCTGGTTTGTTGATAACCATAATCTTCTACTATGTGTGGTCATTTGCTAACCAGGTGCGACTGCCTGGGTAAAGAGAACAGAGATGTATGCCTTCAAGATAGTCAGATTTTTCAAACCAGAAAACTTGAATTTAAATTATACGTTGCATTAAAGTAGGGACATATATGTGGAGATATTCTCATTTTGCGTATCTTGGGGGTTCATCTACTCATGAGCCCGTACAAAACGATCTGAAAACCAGATGAAGGCTCTCTTTAAAATTTTACAGCAATGCCTTTATAGCTGCGGTTAGGTACGCAGCAACTGTGTGAAAATATACCAATGTCATAGCCACTGGGATGTGTTTTGAGACACTCGCTGGATCTCCTCTGATCTGGGGACTAATGCACATCGGTCTAAAACAGAGGTTCTGAGTAACCACATGGTGACGCAGCTTGGCAACTGGAAGTAAAATGCTAGAGCCATAATGGTGTTTGAGTTGGAGTGTATGTGGGGGACTATGGTGTGTGGTGGGGTAGATGGTTATGGGGTGTATGTTGGGGGACAGGAACTGAAGTGCAGGATGTGTGTTGAGGGTAGTGGAATATGTGCTGTTTATAGGAGATAGGGGGAGTAGGGTATGTTGGGGGTAGAAGGGTATGGGGTGCATGTGGGAAGACATGGGCAGTAGGTTATGTAAAGGTAGGGGCATAAGTTCACTTCTGTTTGTATGATACATAAACCTATGTTCATTTAGGTTTTTATCTTTGGTAATGGGAATCATGACCCATTCCATTGTTCCTGCAAAATTGATCTCCTGTTGACAAAAGCCAATTGTCCTTCGTCTCATCAGTCTACATTCCACACTGTTAATGATTGAATATTAATAAAGTGCTTGGTAGTTTGTAAGGAAACCAACTGGTCTGCACTGTAACCTGTTGTCTGTTCCATCACACATTGTGCACATAGGAATACATAGTTCTTTGCTATTTACATATGAACTTCCATTGTGTTCGGTTTCTCTGAGGTTCCGAGGTAGTGGTGTATAAACCTGTCCTTCTGCAATAGCAGAACGTTCTGTGGACTCAGATGATTCAGAGCTGTATTTTGTGCACATGTGCAGGAGCCGGGTACACTAAGCTTCTATATAGACCTTCCAGTTATGTGCATGTGCAGAGATTGTGCGAAACCTCTATCAGCTACTAGTGTGTATTTCCTACTTCTGTGCATAGCTAGCCAATCACGCAATAAAGGATACCCTTCATTCCATATGGAACAGCATGACCCACCCATGTCTGCCAGGTCCACCACTCATTGAGCAAGTAATTGTTCGTCTCACAATCAGAACAATTGTGTAGTTATATTTATTGGATATGGATCAAGAGGTGAATCTTTACTGGTTTTTGGTGTCCGTGTCGTCATGGACCCACAATTAGTGTGGTGCATACCCTTGCTTTGGGCGTGGTGCCTCACTGTGCTCAGCACACTTTACTGTTACCAATTGTAGTCCACGTATATCGTAAACCATGAAAAAGTCCAACAAGTAAAAAATCATGAAAAGCTCATGTCGACCTTTTGATTGAGGCGACCATTGCCATGTCTACCTTTTGCTTGAGGCGACCATTGCCATGTCTACCTTTTGATTGAGGCGACCATTGCCATGTCTACCTTTTGCTTGAGGTGACCATTGCCATGTCTACCTTTTGCTTGTGTTGACCTTTTGTCAAAGTCAACCTAGTGCATGCCGACCATATGGGGTCGTACCTATTGACTATACACTTCCGACATACCGTACCGTATCATCTGTATATGTATTTATTCATGACTTTACAAATATACTCTCATGGTTAATAACTAAGGCCATAAGTGTAATGTAATGAGCCTCAGAAATTAACAAACCCACTGATTTCTGATACCCATGGGAACGGTACATGGCTCTCACCCTTCTGGAATTTTGGCCATTTTCAGCCGTGTTCCTGTTGACATATTTAAAAAGATCTATAAAAAATCCTTATGATTCCAATCCATTGTCCTATCTGTGTTCCATTCTACGCTCCTGTACAATAGGCCAGCTCGACCATTAGGCAGGTGTAGGGCTCAGAGATCTGGGGGTGCCAATGATTCCTGCCTATCACAAAATTAAGAATGTCTCTGAAACATCCTTGTACTTAATGTAGGCAGCAACCTGGGTACTTATAAGATGCACTTCATCTCAAGGACGGGACGGTGCGTTTTGGTGGTGGTTGCGGGCAGTAAGCTGAAGATTTACCTAGGCACCGAGCAACCTTGTACTCGCCCTGCCTGTACATGTGTTCCATTTGTACAAAAATGTATGCAAAACCCCCCAAATATATAATCATAGTATTTCTGTGACAAAGTTCTGCGTGTGTACACAAAAACATCTTCTTATCTCTCTCTTATCATGTGCATGTAATGTGCTGTATTCCAATATCTGCAAAGTAAACTTTGTCCTAGAACTGGGAGTAGGGAGATTAGTTCTTAATGTGTGAATAATTTATCAGTAACTGGTAATCTCTGGAATTATTATTGGTTGGGTTCACCCACTTCTTGATAGCAAGTGAAAGAGCTAATATACTTTTTATCATTACAGGCTCAGCGATACGAAGCTGCATCAACTATTTATGGGCCGCACACGCTGTCTGCATACCTGCAGCTTTACAGGGGTCTGGCCAAAGCCATTGCAGAGGTACCTGAAAGTGAAATGGTGTTGTGTTCTGGCCAGTGCAATTCTTTGAAGGGATGGCCATTGTTGCCTTTACCATTGATGGTTGCCATCAAGAACAACAGTGCAATCCAACTGGCCATCGTAATTGCATTGGATGTTTGCATTGGATGATCATCGATGTATTTACATATTGATGGTCATCCATTTTCTTTGACATCAAAACACAGGGACGGGGCTTCACGGATCTCAGGGTGGAGCTATGCTGGCCCTTGGGGGAAAAAAAGAAAAACAAAACTATTCGTTTAAGCTTGACATCAATTGAGGGAAACCATCTGGTTTTCCCCATTGATGGCAAAACTATTCGACATCAGCCATAAACCATCGATGATTTTGACTCATTGATGGGCAATGGCCATGACTAATTCTGTGTGTGTTATTAGTGCACCTAGTGCATGGATTGCTAGTCAGAGAATTCGCAAATCAAGTGATTATCGAATGACTGTGCAAGTGTACCGCGCATATCTCCCATCCAATAAGGGGTAATAGCGACTGAAAATGCGTATGAATCATAAGCAAAATGTGGCCGGAGATTGGTTGACAGGAAGCCAACGTTTAGGAGTTTCTGGGTATGTTAGAAAAAAGATGCAGATGTGTCCAGGAGTTTTTTCGGGTAGCGATGACCACTTCCAGTCTGTCTCCGTCATAGATTAATGGAAGCCTCAGTCCTATGCAGAGTTGCACAGATGGCAAAATCTCTTTGATGTTTGGGGACTTGTGAGTGGGTAGCGATCAGTGATCTATTGACAATTCTCTTGTAAAGAGGTGTGTTTTCTTGGTGGCTTTCTCCTCGCAGACCACTGAGAATTCCCTGATTAGCGATCCATGCTGATTTAGGTAGATAGTTACAGGATACTGTAGTTACATTTTTTTGTTGGCTCTTAAGATCAGAGATCCAGACTTATACCTCTTTCACACAGAGAAAACAACCAATCCATTTTCTGTGTGAAAAGGTCCACCTGCGCAAATTTTTCA
Source organism: Crinia signifera (assembly GCF_055691185.1). Taxonomy (NCBI): domain Eukaryota; kingdom Metazoa; phylum Chordata; class Amphibia; order Anura; family Myobatrachidae; genus Crinia; species Crinia signifera. Next base: position 229,665,945 of record NC_139222.1, read on the forward strand.
GGTCGCAGTAACCCTAGCTGATTTGCTTAGCGTGCAAGTCTGGCTGATTGGCTGAGTGGGCTGGGCACTGGCTCTGGCGTCTGATACCTTTCCGCCTGCACAAATAACGGCGTTGATTTTAAACCCTCTCTACCAGAAATTGAGCCCTTCTCTTCCTGACATAACACTGGGCCTTATTCTAGTTCACTCTTTCTGACAAAATCCTTCTTAGATGGACAAAACCATGTGCACTGCAGGTGGGGGAGATGTAACTTTTGCAGAGAGAATTCGATTGGGGTGAGTTATTTTGTTTCTGTGCAGGGTAAATACCGGCTTCTTTTTTTTTTACACTGCAATATAGATCTCACTTTGAAGTAAAACCCCACCCAAATCTAATTCTCTCTGCACAAGTTACATCTGCCCCACCTGCAGTGCACATGGTTTTGTCCCTCTAAGAAGGATTTTGTCAGAAAAAGTGAACTAGAATAAGGCCCACTGTGCCAGGTAGCACAGTGTAAGCAGTTGCATCAAGCTCTCATTTGCTGTGAAGAGCAATAAAAAACACCAATACTCAGTAGTAAGGGGATAGGTGATTTATATACTCACAAAGCATTTCTCTTTAGGATACCGTGGATAAACTGCCTCGAGGACCACAGCCCCCATTTTTTAATCAATCCCAGCTTTTTACCTTACTGGGTCCCCTTCTGGCAGATAAAGCTCCTGAAAACAAAACCTTTGGAGATGTATTGGTTCAGGTTATACCACAATACCGGCCGGTAAGTAAGAGAAGAAGGTTTCTTAGTTACTTTATATTAACCCTTTGAGTCCCAACATCTCTGTTATAGATATGCTAAATATCTGCTAAAAATGGCAACGCCGCTCATATATGTTATATAAATTTAAATAAAAAATGTGTAAAAAAAAGATTAGATTTCCTATATAAGGTAAAAATTACAAGTCATTATGGGCCAGATGTATCTTTACAAAAAATTAAGGATCAAATATGGTTTGAGGTAACATGTTTAAAAAAGGGGCAGACTAGATGGGCCAAGTGGTTCTTATCTGCTGTCAAATTCTATGTTTCTATGTACTAAGCTTGAAAAGTGGTAAAATAGAGAGTGATAAACCACCAGCCAATCGTCTCCTACCTGCCATGTCACAGGCTGTGTTTAAAAATGACAGGTAGGAGCTGATTGGTTGGTGGCTTATCACTCTCCATTTTATCACTTTTCAAGGCTTAGTACATCTGGCCCATTATGATGAATAAAAATGTTTGCTTTGCAATTTTCACATGAAAAATTCACTTGACATTCAAAGGGTTAAAAATATAACGTGTTCAGCTTGCAATAGTCAAAGAAAAAATAGAGACACAAATAAGCCTCACTATTCTCCACCCAACTGTATTCACACCTTTTTGCTCAAGTCTAATTTCTGCTGAGATCCACAAGTTCGACCTTAAAATAATAATTTGGAACTTGTCTTTTGTTTCTTTTGTTTGTGGAACACATGCACACATATGCACACATACACTGTGCTCAAAGACATATAGGGGAACATTTACTAAAGCTTCTAAAAATGAGAATAGATGTTGCCCATAGTAAA